>NC_090383.1:58525868-58545729 GCF_036365525.1 Heterodontus francisci | reverse complement strand
CCCTTGCGCCTCTGTCTTTTTTCCTGCCAACTACTAAGTCTCTTCGACTCGCCACAATTTAGCCCTGTCTTTATGGCTGCCCGCCAGCTCTGGCGAATGCTGGCAACTGACTCCCACGACTTGTGATCAATGTCACACGATTTCATGTCGCGTTTGCAGACGTCTTTATAACGGAGACATGGACGGCCGGTGGGTCTGATACCAGTGGCGAGCTCGCTGTACAATGTGTCTTTGGGGATCCTGCCATCTTCCATGCGGCTCACATGGCCAAGCCATCTCAAGCGCCGCTGACTCAGTAGTGTGTATAAGCTGGGGATGTTGGCCGCTTCAAGGACTTCTGTGTTGGAGATATAGTCCTGCCACCTGATGCCAAGTATTCTCCGAAGGCAGCGAAGATGGAATGAATTGAGACGTCGCTCTTGGCTGGCATACGTTGTCCAGGCCTCGCTGCCGTAGAGCAAGGTACTGAGGACACAGGCCTGATACACTCGGACTTTTGTGTTCCGTGTCAGTGCGCCATTTTCCCACACTCTCTTGGCCAGTCTGAACATAGCAGTGGAAGCCTTACCCATGCGCTTGTTGATTTCTGCATCTAGAGACAGGTTACTCGTGATAGTTGAGCCTAGGTAGGTGAACTCTTGAACCACTTCCAGAGCGTGGTCGCCAATATTGATGGATGGAGCATTTCTGACATCCTGCCCCATGATGTTCGTTTTCTTGAGGCTGATGGTTAGGCCAAATTCATTGCAGGCAGACGCAAACCTGTCGATGAGACTCTGCAGGCATTCTTCAGTGTGAGATGTTAAAGCAGCATCGTCAGCAAAGAGGAGTTCTCTGATGAGGACTTTCCGTACTTTGGACTTCGCTCTTAGACGGGCAAGGTTGAACAACCTGCCCCCTGATCTTGTGTGGAGGAAAATTCCTTCTTCAGAGGATTTGAACGCATGTGAAAGCAGCAGGGAGAAGAAAATCCCAAAAAGTGTGGGTGCGAGAACACAGCCCTGTTTCACACCACTCAGGATAGGAAAGGGCTCTGATGAGGAGCCACCATGTTGAATTGTGCCTTTCATATTGTCATGGAATGAGGTGATGATACTTAGTAGCTTTGGTGGACATCCGATCTTTTCTAGTAGTCTGAAGAGACCACGTCTGCTGACGAGGTCAAAGGCTTTGGTGAGATCAATGAAAGCAATGTAGAGGGGCATCTGTTGTTCACGGCATTTCTCCTGTATCTGACGAAGGGAGAACAGCATGTCAATAGTCGATCTCTCTGCACGAAAGCCACACTGTGCCTCAGGGTAGACGCGCTCGGCCAGCTTCTGGAGCCTGTTCAGAGCGACTCGAGCAAAGACTTTCCCCACTATGCTGAGCAGGGAGATTCCACGGTAGTTGTTGCAGTCACCGCGGTCACCTTTGTTTTTATAGAGGGTGATGATGTTGGCATCGCGCATGTCCTGGGGTACTGCTCCCTCGTCCCAGCACAGGCATAGCAGTTCATGTAGTGCTGAGAGTATAGCAGGCTTGGCACTCTTGATTATTTCAGGGGTAATGCTGTCCTTCCCAGGGGCTTTTCCGCTGGCTAGGGAATCAATGGCATCACTGAGTTCCGATTTGGTTGGCTGTATGTCCAGCTCATCCATGACTGGTAGAGGCTGGGCTGCATTGAGGGCAGTCTCAGTGACAGCATTCTGGAGTACAGTTCTAGGTAGTGCTCAACCCAGCGGTCCATCTGTTTGCGTTGGTCAGTGATTATGTCCCCCGATTTAGATTTGAGGGGGGTGATCTTCTTGATGGTTGGCCCAAGAGCTCTCTTCATGCCATCATACATTCCTCTGATGTTTCCGGTGTCTGAGGCCAGCTGAATATGACTGCATAGGTGTTGCCAGTAGTCGTTTGCGCAACGCCTAGCTGTTCTTTGTGCAGTACTTCTGGCTGCTTTAAGTGCTGCGGATGTTAAATCGCTGGGGGCTTTCTTGTAGTTCAAAAGTGCAATGCGCTTAGCGGCTATGACAGGTTCCAGCTCTTCATTATGAGATTGAAACCAGTCTACATTTCTCTTCGCACTTTTGCCGTAGGTGGTCAAAGCTGACTCATAGATGGCGTCGCTGATGTGATACTAATCCTACATTAATACCCTATTCCCTACCACATCCCCACCTTCCCTCATTTCTCCTACCACCTACCTACACTTGGGGCAATTTACAACTGCCAATTTACCTATCAACCGGCAAGTCTTTGGCTGTGGGAGGAAACTGCAGCACCCAGCGAAAACCCACGCGGTTACAGGGAGAACTTGCAAACTCCGCACAGGCAGTACCCAGAACTGAACCCGGGTCACTGGAGCTGTGAGCCTGCGGTGCTAACCACTGTGCTGCTGTGCCGCCCATCATAGTATGAAAAGTGGAGAAGTGAAAAGAAGGTGCCCAACAATGATAGAGGGAGTCACACACACAGAGACATAGGGCTGAATTTTCCCGGTTGGCTCGAGATCCTGATGTCTGCCTCATGTCTGGGATGGGAATCCGAAAGTGGCTGTGGCACGACAAGGGTCGCAATCTTCCTGGAGGCGGCCAATTAAGAAGCTGCCTCCAGGAGCCCTGACCAATTAAGGGCAGCTGACAGACCAGGGAAACAGTAAGCCAAATAGGAGGGCCTTCAGGCCACCAGGAGAGGTGGGCTCTGCTGAGGCAGGCAGGCAGACTGCAAGAGGGCCTCAAAATGGAGGGGCTCTCTGCAGCACCGTAACAAATTAAAAATCCCACATGGCCACAGCTGTCAGGCCATCATTGTGGAGGGGCTCCCCCTCCACAGGATGGCTTGCGGCCGAGGCAGTGGCCATCCTAACCCAGTGGCTCTGATTAATTGGCGGCTTGATGGCCCCCGGGCTGCCTCTGGGAAGCTGCCTCCAAGCTCCCGCCAGCCTCCCGGAGGGGCTGCACTGATGCCAGGAAGATTCCGGCAGTGTCCTCACCCTGCCCCCAATTGGGCCTTTAATTTGGTTAATTGGCTACCCACTGCTGTCAGGTGAGTAGTCGTGCCATGCTGCCCCCGCCTCCGTCAAAAGCACTCCAAGATGGGACGTATCAGGTTAAAGACCTGATGCGCTTTCAGAATTTGCTCCCAGCCTCACCTCCTGACCCAGCTCCACGGAGCCAGAAAAATTTAGCCCAAACAGATACAGAGGCACACAGATCAACCAAGTTCACATACAAATACATCATAAGCTGGATTTTACTCAGCCCCCGATGTCAGGCTCCGTGGTGGGAGAGGCCGGAAGATGGTTGCGGCAGAGGTCCACCACGGACGCCGACACGGGAAGGGCTCAGCCCCATCCTCCCAACAGCAGCGAGGCTCTGTGGTGACCCCTCCTGCCGCTGGGTGACAGGACCTGAATTTCCATACTTAAATCAACAAAACAAATTCATTTAAAATTTACCTACCAGCAATCTTCTGGTCCTGCCGTGATCTTCAGCACAGCGGCCGACACTCTCGTGCCTTCAATTCCCCATCTGGGGAAAGCAGGCGTGACACCGGTGGAGAGCGGGGGGAGCTAAGATTTTCAGTGCGATGGTGGGTGGGAAGGGGTGGAGAACGGGCTCAAATAAGCATCATCAGTGTAGCGGATGGTGAGAAGAGGTGAACTTTCAACGTTGTACAGTCTGGGGGGTTGCGGGGGGGGTGGGGGGGAGGTCAGAATTCAAAGTTAAGTGTTTTGGAGTGGAAGGGCAAATACCTAATGCAATTTTTATTGGGGGGCGGGGTTGGAAAGGGGCGTGACAATTTTATTTTGTAAATTTTCGGGCATTTCACTTTAAAACTTCAAATTTGCCGATGAAGCTGCTGCTCTTTAAAAATGGTGCAAGTGCCTGCGTACAGGCAGCTGACGCCATTGCCGGCAACGGACAGCCCATCCACGCCACGTGATTGGGTGGCGGTGGGGGGAGGGGGGGGGTTTGTGCAGGGCAGGCCGTCCCACCTATTTAAATGAGCTGCCACACGGGAGATTGCAGAGGCTCTTCGGCGTGTGGCCTGATCCAGCCCCATGTGTTCATACCGCTTTCCCATGCGCGCTATTTTTATGCGGGAAGTAATCAATTTAAATAAACAGGTTAACGTCTGTGTAAAGATCGCACAAGCAGGGATATGGCATTTGTATGTAATCTACGTTGGTCGGGATTTTTTGCCCCAGGGAGAAACAGACAGATAGAAAATCGGAGATCAAGGCTCCATTTGGCCTCACTACTGATTGGAATCCATCTATGTTGAAAGATTATAAGATGTAGGTTGCTTGTTTTTCCCCCAAAACCATGCGTATTTTTGTTGTCTCAAAAGAAACTAATGAATTTGAAGAAATTAAAGTGTTCAAACAAAAAACTCTCTGTACTGAATATAGCAGCCCGTGCTCTGACATCCATTAAAAAAAGTATTTCTTTCTGATTATTTGCTTGTAATTTCCTTACACTATTTTTAGGTTACTTCCACTCTTGAAGAGAAGTGTAAAGAAAAAGCCAAGCTTCACTATGAGAAAAAGAAGAAAGTTTTGAAACTGAAGAAAATAGCTGAGAAGAATGTTGAAGACAAAATTGCCAAGTACACAGCAGTGCTGAAACAATATGGTGTTCTTGTTTAATATATTCATTCAGAAAAACTATAACAAAAAGATTTTTTAAAAAAAACCTTCAGCTAATGAATAAAGATTGAAATTATGAAGTGGCAGTTGTTGGTCAGAAATCTATATAATCTTCTATAAACTGGAACAGGTGTGAAAAGAAGCCCAAACATCACTGGCAAACCCTCTGCAGACAGCAAGAAGGCTTGTATTCAGAATTCTCAACAGGGTTTCTTTACTCTGTCAGCTACAAAGTCTGAACTGAGATAGGAGAAGCAGGATAGGACTTTTTGGAATAGAAGCTGCAGCTAAGAGGAGCCCCATAATTGGTTGTTCAACTTTTCCATGCAAAAATGGATACTGCTAGACCACGGGCGTGCACCCAGCACACTTCTCCACGAACAACTCTCAGCAGCCCAATCATTTCCTTTACTTAGTCACAGTGTGCTAATTGACTGAACATTGGCCTAATGTTACATGGACAGGGAATTGAGGATGGCAAACAAATTATAATGACTGGACGGCAGACTTAACCGGCCCATCCGCAGTCCCAATACAATAAATTTACACCCACTGGCCAGCCCAACTTACAGTTTTATACTACCCATCTGACCAGAAAATGCATTTAAATGAAGAAATCAGATCAAGAAATCTCAGTATGAAAGGGTACAGTAATGTCACCTGCTTGAACCAGACCATTTACCAGTCCTATTTGGACAGAGGGCCATATTCATCAGGGGCCAGTCCACGGCATACTTTTATTCTTTCCTCATCATTGTAAGTTTGTCACAAAGTACACAGGAGTCATTCAGCTTATCTAGCTCATCCTTCCATAGAGATCAATGATCTTCCCCATCACATCATCCTAGTAACTCTCCAATTATTCCAGAGTTTTTACATCCATTAATCTCTTCCAAAGAGCTTTCCAAGTGTTATTCACCATTTTGTCTGAAGATGTGCTTCCTGACATTAGTCCTGAACCTGCCTTTACCAATTTGTACCTATGTCCTCTTGTCCGGCAGTTGAGGTTTAACTTGAAATATTGCTTAGGATTTAACCTTAGGATTTTACTTGTCTCTATAGAGTTCCCTCTCAACCATCTTTTCTCCCCCCACCCCAGGCTGAAAATTCCCAAGGTTTTCTGATCTTTCATCATAACTCTGATCCTCTGACTCAAGGAGGCGAGTCTTGTGGCCCTTCTCTGCACTATTTGAAACACTTGGATGTTTTGCTTGCATCTCAGTGACCAGAACAGAACATAGTGTTATCAAGGTACAGCCTGACCAAGCCACTAAAAAGCTTAATTCAGCACAGTGGCCTCATACTTCCACCCTACTGACTTGGCAGTATATCCAAACATTCTGTTTGCTTTGTTAATTGCTGCTCTGTGATGACTGGTCACAGTCAGTGATCAACTATTACTCTCTGATCTCTTTCAGCCTCATCGCAACAAGTTCAACACCATTCATTTAGCATGTCCCAATGTGTTAAGATTTTATATTGAATTGTAATTGCCATATAGCTCTTCTCACTTACAAATATAGTCCAGGTCTTTCTGTAACTTCTTGTCTGCTTTATTAGACCCTACTAACCCCCCTTGCCCACACAAGTTTAGCATAATCTACAAATCTGACCAATTTATCTGACCATTTCTGAATTCATGTCATTTACATAGAGCAAAAAAAGGAGCAACTCAGCTCACATCCCTGGGGCATTCCATTCAATAGATCCCCCCAGCCATCTTATACCAAGTTCTTAATCCATCTTCTAGGATGCCCACTGGCTGAAGTTCTGCCTAGCAATGGATCACAGTTTGTTACAAATTCTGGGGGTAGTCAGGAGGTTAGAACCACCATTTAACTATTGCCTCCACATAGTCATTAGCAATAATTTTATAAGTCCGCACTGCAGATGGGGCAATTCGGAAATTAAGGAAGGATTTTATCTATGATTTTCTAACTATTAAACTGAATGGTTGGAAAATCGTGGATCATGCAGTTCCAAATTTCCAATTTGTGATCCACCTACAGGCAGCATAGACTTATCAAAATTATTGTTTACTGGCCCCCAGATTTGGGGCAGGAGCCTCAATGGAGGCCTTTCATGAACTTTAGTTCATTTGCATTGACACAAATTATCCATGATCCAATTGAGTAGCAGAACAGACTCGAGGGGCTGAATGGCCTAATCCTGTTCCTTGTACAACGAACAGCAATTTAAA
Source organism: Heterodontus francisci (assembly GCF_036365525.1). Taxonomy (NCBI): domain Eukaryota; kingdom Metazoa; phylum Chordata; class Chondrichthyes; order Heterodontiformes; family Heterodontidae; genus Heterodontus; species Heterodontus francisci. Next base: position 58,538,899 of record NC_090383.1, on the reverse strand, counting down.
GCAGTCTGATAGTCCTGTTTGAAAAAGGATAAATTTTCATTAAAAAGTACACTAAATAAATGAATTCTATATTGTGGATAGCACTGTGCGAAAAAAATGAATTTCACTAATTAAAAAAGAACTGCCAAGAATTTATTTCATTCATTTATTTCAAACAAGAAGCTGAAAGGTGTCTATCCCAGAAGGCCCCAGCAAGCTGCAACTCAAAGTCCCGCCCACATTTCTGTGTTTAAAATTAGCCCCCTGGTGCGGCCCTGAAGCATGCAACAGTTGTGTCTGGACAGACGCATTGTGCGGCCAACTATTACTACTGACTGTCCTTTCACTTGGTTCCCAAAAAACTTTTTTTTTTAAAATGTGGTTTGCCAGCCAATTCCTGGAACATAGTTGTAGCGAAAAGAATGTGACTGCCTGGATACAAATTCTATCCAAACAGTGGTCAGAGTTGGATAATTGCAAAAATTCAAATTCCCTGTCCCCAACAAGAAAAAAGGTTTCTCATAACAAATTTCTAAGAGATTCACCTGCACATTAAGTGTTTAATTTTTTTTTCATGGCGCCCTATACTTGTTGGTGCTAGATTACATTTCCATGGCAGCTGTTCCTTTTGTCTACCTCCAGTGAAGCCAAACCAGCCTAAAATTTCATTTAATCTGCTGTAAACCAAGTGTCAGGCGCTTAAATGGCAGCTAAAAGCACCACTCTCAGATAGCTGACTGACACTTGCTAATAATAGCTATGCATGCCAAGAGCAAGAGCAGACATTTTGTGAAACCGAAGAAGAACCTGTAAATGAATGCCTCAGACCAGTCAGTTTTAACTTCTTAACCAGCAAAAATAAAGCAGAATCCCCAAATCACTCCTCAGCCCTAATAGTACCAGCAGTGACCTTTTTGGCTCTTTATGTTAGCGCTGATGGTTGGGGTATGGGTGGAAACAGGGTGGAGTAACAGCCACAATCTACAATTCTGTCATGTAAACTTTTCTTCTAAACAATAGAAAAGCAAATTAAATGGATAGCAATTTTAAAATGTTCCCTCAAAGTAAATACTTTTTTTTTAATGGAATCTGCATAAGTTACAGTAATCATTTACTTTAAGAACTATACCGAAGTAAATTAACATTTGACAGCATACAAATGAAAATAACTTAATAGTGAAATATATGCACTCTGAAAAATCCCCAATAAATCTCATCCACATCCTTTAACAGATACCTTCAAGAAGAAAGTGGCAACAATGCTGCATGGAGATATTCACAGAGAAAAGCCCTGCAAAAGGCTGCAGCTTAAAATGAAGCAACGGCCCCAATGAAGCAATGTCCCCATCAACAGTTACTTTGATCACTGTTGATGATCAAACAGATCAACCTGAAAATTGATAATGCCGCGTTATTTGCCAAATGTTGAATCTTTCATTTCATTAGCACTTTTCCATACAAAGTGATAGTAGTGCCCATTAGAATGAGGTCAATCTAATGATGTTCACTCCTCGCACCAAGACTCGTAAGTCAAGGAATTAGGAGTAACATCACTTTGACTGGTAATCTTCCACTCGGAAATTAAAAAGTGCTTCGACTCTACCAAATACACAGTAATAGAAGTCTTAGATTTGTGGATGGGGCGGGGGATGGGAAAAGAGGAAACTCACAAATATTATAAAGAAACCAATTCATTGAGAGTTATTATCCTCTAGAATAGAACTTGATTTATATATCATCTCAAAACATTCCCATGGTGTCCCCAGCAACTTCACAACCAATAAGTGACCTTTGCAGTGCAGTGACATTTGTTATGTCAGTAAATGTGGTAGTCAATTTACACATAGCAAAGTCCTCCAAATAGAAATGAGATAAATGACTAGCTGATTTTTGCAGTTACCGATTGAGGTACAAATGTTAGCCATAACACCAGAAGAGCTCCAGGCTCCTCTTTGAATAGTGCCGGAAAAATTTTTACAGCCAGATGAACAGGCAGACAGAGCCTCAGTTTAATGCCTTATCTAAAAGACAGCAAATCTGACAATACAGCACTCCCTCACTACTGCACTGAAGTGTCATCTTAGATTATATGTTCAAACCCTGGATTGGGGCTTGAGCTTCTCACTCAGAGACTACAGTGCCAAGAACCAAGCCAGGCGGACAGAGATTGCAGGGAAGATAGATGGAGGGAAGCAGGAAGAAGAAAAATCTTAGTGTTACCTCCCACATAAAAGGTATACACAGAATTCAATTTATTCAACAAGGATTAACTTACAGAACTCAACAAGCTTAAAAGAAAACCATCATTGGCCATCTGTGCTGCAGATTGTACATTTTCTACAAGGATCGAGAACGGGTATTGCACGAGGTTTATAAATGGTGACAAAATGGATTTCTGGCTTCCTTACTGACAGCAACAAGCATTATTAAAACCACTGCTGTAGAAGGTATGCATTCCATTTCTCAAATTCCCCCTCTCCAAGAGCAAGCAGCCTCACTAGACACAGACAGAAATGATGTGTTGGTGGGGGGGGGGGGGGGGGGTGGGGGCGGGCGGGGAGACACTATCCAATAGTGCTGGTCAGTGTTATGATCGGTTTATAGAGCACTCTGCATGGGAGGGACACACAAGGTTCACAAACAAACACCTGAGAAATTATAAACAGGTCTGATCACAGCCTTAGAAAAAGAAATGCAGAAGAGTGGAATCCTGTTCTGTACAATAGGTCAAGATCAACAAAAAAGACTTGTGTTTAACCACACTTAGTTACCAGGAATGAATGCAGAATTAAGTGCAAGAGTGGCACTTGTAACAATTTTCTTCTCTCAAAATTACTTTGTACTAGGATAGCCTGACAACACATCCCTGCAGCAAAGGGCTTTCAAATAAGAGACCAGGGTTCAAATCCAGCACTGGACATACACATTTGGAAACCCCTAGAGAGGCCAGTCTCACTCTCAGACTTCAGAAGAAAACAGATTAAACTGGTCTCAGCTGGGTACTCTGGAGCAAGGAGGGGAGAGAGGAGTCCCTCCCTCACTACTCAAGAGCACCTCCTGGTGGATGAGCCAAAGTGCAGAATTGTCTGAATTCACAACTCTCACCGTAGATGAATGACCCTTCCCTCTCCATTATGGAAAGAATAGAAGAGGGGTGAAGAGGGCAGAAAGAGAAAACACAAATCTTACTTTTTAAAATTTACTAATACAATGCAAATACTACTTTATTTCATTTTTTCCCCTAGTTTCATTTAGCTTTGAACTGCAGCAGCAGTTCTCATTTCTATTTCACTCTATGCAGGGAAATAACACTGTATAGTTTTTTTTTTTAAGATGATCTATTTTTATCGGGACAGTGGGGGATCTCACTTGACAATTCTAGTCCAAAAATGCAACAATATTGTCAAAGAAAACATGGTATGAGTGAGGGACAGCAGTATCCCTCAAAGTACTATAAGTTGGACCATAATCATGAGTCGAATCACATCAAGAGGCAAGGTCTACCGTATCCTGGACATTAACTAGAGGCATTTAAATGGGGCTGTTTACACCAACTCGATGACAACCCACTTAGTGAGGCATATTTTAGTGGCATTTAATGAGAAGTAGTTTCACTCCTTATGTTAGTGAGGCCCATTTAAATGATGCAATTGGATTTGGAATAGTTGCTATTTCAGAACAAAGCTCACTTTACAGCAGAAGCAGTTTGTGATTCCAACAATCCCTCAAAAGAAGCTTTTTGCAGGTCTACAGAGTAGGGTAGCGCCTCCGGTTTCATTCTCAGCCCTTTTCATAAGGATATTATTCAAAAGGATAAAATTCAAAGGTCACATTCAACTCACCAGTGATCTCCCTAGATATAAATTGAATGTTAGTGATCCCAAAGGGAAAAATAAAAAATACAATTGTAAGAATGGCATGCTTAACACAGTTCTCCACATCTTTAGAGAAATATGATCAGACATACAAAGTGAACATAAGGAGGACAGTAATACTGAGAACAAGACTAAAACAAAGTGAAAGTATAAATTCATTAAAATATTGGCAGATCTCCCGTGACATACTCATGGTATATAGGATGATATGCTGTTTGTAAGGATAGGAGTGTCGCATTATGTAGGACATAATGGCCTGGAGTTTTCTGGAAATCAAAAGCAGCATAACAGTGCAGCCAAGCTCCCCATCAACCCCACATAAATTCATTCAAAACTATTTATGCCAGTTTTATGCCAAAACATCACTACGCGCAGAATTCCTCAAAAATTTGCACATCTCAAAGTTACATCCACCAAGATCTAACATAGATTCAACTCCATGCAAAAGATCAGAGAATGTGTGTTTCCTGCATTGACACCTGTTCTGAACAGGCACAAATTTACACCCATAATTTACGGTGCAGCAAAGCCCAAAGTCATTATTGCTGGAGTTTTTAAGCGATTTGTTTTTAGTGATTTTGTTTTTATTTCTCCTCAGAGAGACTTGCACTCTATTTTCAACAAATGCTTTCTATCAGGATCTGTTATATTAAACAGAGGAAAGCCTCCTCAATTGTATTTTTGTAACGGTGATGAGCTTAATCTGCATAAATGATGGTTTAATAGTTTCAAACTTTAATTTTCATAACATCAACAAGAGGAACTTAAATAAGATGGCATATGATCCATGCAACTCCCAATCCGTCAGGTTCCATTCTAGGGCCCCGATTATTTAGTCTAATTTCTGTTTATTTTACGCCAATTGTTATGTTCTGTCATTTGCTAATCAGATTCACAGGAAATTTATATCTGCAAGATCAGGTTGGAAACAAGTGCGAATTTCAGCATATTGGCAAAGGTTGGACTGAGGAAATTCTGACCTATTTTATTACTATGCTCACAAGGTGGAACTGTGTCCTTTTAAGGCCATAAAGGACTTGACAGGGTAGATGCAGGAAGGATGTTCCCGATGGTGGGGGAGTCCAGAAACAGGGGTCATAGTCTAAGGATACGGGGTAAACCTTTCAGGACTGAGATGAGGAAAAATGTCTTCACCCAGAGAGTGGTGAGCCAGTGGAATTCGCTACCACAGAAAGCAGTGGAGGCCAAAACATTGTATGTTTTCAAGAAGGAGTTAGATCTAGCTCTTGGGTCTAAAGGGATCAAAGGGTATGGGGCTAAAGCAGGAACAGGTTACTGAGTTGGATGATCAGCCATGATCACAATGAATGGTGGAGCAGGCTTGAAGGGCCGAATGGCCTACTCCTGCTCCTATTTTCTGTTTCGATGTTTCAAAATTGCTTACTAAACAAAACCTCAAGGCAATCACAGTTCAACCGCTATTTGCTCAGGAAATTGTGCAAATTGGAAAAATGTCTATTTTAAATGGAAATTGAGAACACAATAGCACTAGATCACACATCCACGAAGGCAGTGTCTGCCTTTGGCACAACTGAGTGCTCAAAAAATATTCTAAGACATATTAAAAAAAATTAAAAATTAAAAATCACCAGAATCAAACTGCCAAACAGAAAATAAGGGCAATCACCCTTGTGTAGTCAGCTATACATGTGGAACCAAAAATCACGATGGCTGCAGTATACGGAGTAGAAAGTAATTAAGAGACTACAAAATGCTTTTTCAAAATAAACTAAAAATGAGGCCCACACTAAACATACAAAGCAATCATACCTGCACAGACTGTGCAGTCAGATGCCAACACTTGCACTATAAATAACATCTGAATGCAAAACAGTGGGCTAAAAATCCCAGGATTTGCAACAGGCACACAGCGACAAACCTCAGGTTTCGTTCTCAGCCACAAAAAGGCCTCCAAACAAAAATGTTTATGAAGACATTCAAGGTGGCAATTGTATAGGTACGTTTAAAGATGTGCTTGTGAAATGTGTAACTTTTTAAATTAATTTATGCTGGAGGACTTTTCAATAATGTATATGTCTGTTACTGAGAAAATAAAGATGGCAGTCATAAAGTATTTGACTGATCTGACTGGTTCCCTTCTTTCATTTATTGGTAGATTTGGCTGACTGTTTCCATACATCCTTAATAGGTCTTCATTGATTTGTCTGCCCCTTTTCTGTGTTTTATTTTTATGTTCCCTACCACTTCAATTGTGGTTTAGTTCTCATTTATTTTATTTTATGTTTATTTTTTATTTTTATTTAGAGATACAGCACTGACACAGGCCCTTCGGCCCACCGAGTCTAAACTAATTAAGTGCAAATGGAATACACAAATTTGAATATGCATGTGCGATATCCAAAATATAATGCCAATATAAAGTGGCACTTCTGAAGTATGATGAACAAAATACTACATGTAATGTTTTAAAATGTAAAAAATCATAGCCAGGTATATAGTTAAATACTGTAATAATAAATGCCAAAGAGCTCAAAGAGGGTGGCATTCTTTCAACCACAAAAGTGGCTATCACAATCATATGATCATGCAGAATTCCCCTTAGGTGCACAGAATGTATATGCTACTAATAAAATGTTAGCACTTGTACATGTAGAATATATGCAACTGTGTTTGAGAATTAAGGCTCCAAACTTTAAAATCAGCTCAAATGTTTGCTGGAAAACCAATTGCCCTAAACAGCATTTCATTAAACCCGGAAGAAAGCACTTCTATTTATTCCATGGATAAAAACACGAAATTCACCAATAACTGGAAATTAAAATATGCAGACAACACCAAAAGCAGTCTTTAAAAGTGACTAATTCAGTTGGATTCAAATTAGATTACTTCTCCCGAGTGTGCTCAGGATTAATCCTGTTCAACAATTTATGGTTTATTTAGGTACACTGGTCAAATCTAATTATAAAAAGCGATAATAATACTTACATTTAAACAGTGCCTTTTAACAATAAAATGTCTAACAACACTTTGAGCAATGAATTACTTTTTAAAATATAGTGCCTGTTACTAAGAAAGCAAAGATACAATATGCATAGGGTTGAAGAGAGATGGAATAAATAAGTCAGTCAACCTTGCTCATGCACCACTCCTAGTGACTAGTTCAGGGAGCATGGGTGGGTGGAACTTGAGGTGGGTTACTCACCCTTCAGCTGGCTTTCTGTACAAAGTAATAGAATCATGGTGGAGTGGAATCTGACAGGCTGGGAGTTGTAGGGGACAATACACAAGAACCAATTTAAGAATTAAAACAAACCTAGAAGCATAAATCGAGGTGTATTATAAACAGTAAAATAAAATGTCATGTTCTTAACACTAGTAGGGGTGCCCTCTCTCCAATCTCAGACCACAGAGCCTGGGACAGCAAAGGTCTGGTTTCTGAAATGAAAGCTTCCCCACCCCACCCCCATATTTATTTTGTACCTCATGGTGTACAGATAATTTGAGATTAAGATGGGTTGAGTTTTCACCAGTTGCAACGTCTACCTCAGAACTCTCAATGTTCTGATCCCTTCCTTTCTGCCCCACTGCCACAGTTTGGGTTTTCAACTTGGAAAATGTGACAATCCTAAAACTATAATTCTGCTGAGTAAACTGGAACTCTTCCCTTCCCCAAAGTAGACCTGAAAAAACATCCGGCCACCTAAAAAGTGAACTCTATCATCAGCAAAGTTCAGGCTGAAGCGGCCATTTCAATGATCGTGGGGCGCTGTGCAGTGGGGGGGTGGGGGGGGTGGATGACAGAGTTTAAACTGCTCCCTTTATTTTTGTAATAGAACATAGAACATAGAACATAGAACATTACAGCGCAGTACAGGCCCTTCGGCCCTCGATGTTGCACCGACCTGTGAAACCATCTGACCTACACTATTCCATTTTCATCCATATGTCTATCCAATGACCACTTAAATGCCCTTAAAGTTGGCGAGTCTACTACTGTTGCAGGCAGGGCGTTCCACTCCCCTACTACTCTCTGAGTAAAGAAACTACCTCTGACATCTGTCCTATATCTATCACCCCTCAACTTAAAGCTATGTCCCGTTGTGTTTGCCATCACTATCCGAGGAAAAAGACTCTCACTATCCACCCTATCTAACCCTCTGATTATCTTATATGTCTCTATTAAGTCACCTCTCCTCCTCCTTCTCTCTAACAAAAACAACCTCAAGTCCCTCAGCCTTTCCTCGTAAGACCTTCCCTCCATACCAGGCAACATCGTAGTAAATCTCCTCTGCACCCTTTCCAAAGCTTCCACATCCTTGTAATCTCCTTGCTTGTGTAAACTCTCTGGTAAAACTCCACTTAGGAGACCAGAGAAGCAGAATGGCTGAGAAACAGGACAAGCAGTGCCTTGATTCAAACACATATAGGGGAAGGTACACGTGGTTACAGATGCTAATACAAGAACCAAAAGATACCAAGCATCATTGGTTCAGGCAGACGAGGTCAGAATTAGAATTCTCGAAGTTAGTAAAAAGGTATCATTTGGAAATCTGGGCCAAATTTGTCTTTAAATTTATGAAGAGAACACCATAATTGTTACATAATTATGACAGTGGCAAGACTTTTTAAGCAACTGTTGGTAGAACAACAAATGCAGACAATTGTGGCTTTGATTTCTTCCCTTTTCTTTCAGGCAGTCAACAAGATTCATAATGTAGGTTCTATCATTTCATGTGGAACAGTTGGTACTTTAAGTTTCATTGAAGCTCCTGAATATAATTTTGAGTTGGCACCAAACTAGTGGTCAGAGAGGTATGAGGTAACCTCCACTATCTCTTGCATCAGGAGATCCTTCACTGCTCATAATAGAAGTTTCTCAACTCTAAGCAAGTCATATACACTTAAACATCCTCCCTGGCTTATAATGAGTTTTAGTGGTTTGGAGATTGGCAGCTGCAGAAACTACCGTGAAACAGGAGGCCATCTTCATTTATCATCACCACCAATCTCACAGCCCAGCTTGCAAACAAAATATGCCATAGTAAACATAATCCATACATCACTTTCTGACATTGGTGACCCCATTAGAGAGCTACGGCTGGCCTAGCGGAAGCATCCCACTGTACATTAACAATAAAATGCCTGGAACATTTTGACAATCTTTTCAAATACATTTTAAAGAGAATGTTGTGCTTCAAGTAGTTTCATTCAGAGCCTGCAGACCCTATAGGTGCGTTGTCTTCGTTTGAAAGCTTTTCAGACTGGTTGCGCTGGAGGAATGTGCCTGCTTACTGTGAAACAAAAACTGAGCCAAAAGAAAGCCTGCAGCATGGGCGGCAATCTAATAAGAGCACGAGTGCTGTCCAGGTGTCCTTTCCATCAAAGTCTTTTTTCTTTTCAATGGTTAGAAATAAGGAGTTCATAATTTTCAACTCTGATTTTGGGAGAGTTATCAGCAAGCATTCTAATATTTTCCCAGAGCAAGGGATGTTAATAAGCAAATAAACAGCTCAGTGAGTAAAGATATAGCAGTTAGTCAACGACACGAATATAAAAAATGCATCAGTTTCTTCATAGAGGTAGGAAAGGAGACTCAACAGCATTTATAAAATGACTGTATGGTGGAGCCTTTTCAAAGGAATTTTGAAGTTCTTGAGAAAACATGCAAATAATGTAATTTGTAATAGTGGTATCACTACAGTGCCACCACTATGCCTGCCTCTGAGATGGCAGCATTGATGCTTGAGCCAATAAGCCATTGGGCGGAATAAAGTTTAACTGCTCAGTCTTCCTGAGTCACACTGGAAACAAATTTCCTGCCTGCACATAGCCTCTTTACACAACTACCCATAATGGGGGAGCATATATCGCAATGTTTAAATGCCACTATTTAATAGGTCATGGCATTAACCCACTTTAATTGCAAACAGTTTTTTTTTAAAAGTCTATTTGATCTCAAGAAAAGTTCCTCTCTTGGATCAAGGAAATTTTAGCTACACATTACTGGCTGGGGATAAGAAAGGATTGAGGAATTTTACTGGTGATTATATTTCAGTCTCAGGGGGGCATTTAGGGACCTGCAAAATCCCAGTCACACTCAGTTATAGTAATGCAAGTGCAAAGTTCCCCAAAAAGAAAACTAAATAAATACATTATTCAACTTCTATGAATCAAGAACAGGTACATCCTTAATCAGGCCCCAGGCCATGTTTTACAAACTGCGCCAGTCTGACATAAATTGTAGTAGGCGTGCATTAACACTGCCTTGTTGAAGACAAAAAAAAACTGATACCTTCTGTCATCTAGAAATAGAGTACAAAATGACAAGTGGTAAGCTGGTAATACTGAAGCCCTTTAAATAGCAGCCAAACAAACAGTCAGTTTGCAGCTTGTGAACAGTGAGGTATCAGGTTAGATTTCACTTTTCTTCCAACGAAGAAAAAATAAAATCATTTAAATACTTTGAGACTTGAAAATGTTTTATAAAGATTTGTTCTTTAAACTCACCATTTGGCAGTTGTTTCCCCCAGAAACATCATATTTCATTTTAATGGGAACGTTTCATTGAACATGACACCAAAAATCCATCTTTACTTAAAAACCCCAAGGGTCAACCATGAGCAGATGCTCCCAATTCAGGATCTGAATGCCACATGTGGTCATTTGAGATAATATAAGTCTGAACTTTGTCATTAGTTTTTTTTTCAGTATTAGCTTTATGGCATCAGTCAATGTAGCAGCCCTTCTTGTTTCATTGCAGTTGCATCTCAGCTGGAAAATACTAAAAAGATATATTTATATATTTTCCTGCTGGTTCCTTCCTCCCATTGGCATGGACGAGGAGAGAAGCTTCAGTGGCAAGGCTGACTGCTACTTTATATCAGATCTCCATATTGGGGGAAACCCAAATCTTTGGATATGTCTCACTCATATGAACCCCACTCAAAAGTTGACATTTGGCAATATTTAAGAGTCTCAAACATGAGGTTCAATTCCAGAACAACTCGGCCTCTTTTTTATCATTATAAACAATGTCTAAACTTATTCCATTCATTTCACTAGGTAGGCTGAGGCTTTTTTAATAAAGGAACAATGAACCACATCTTTTTCATGAATTAAAAATTATCTTGTTCTAATTAACTTGAAAAATGTTTTAATTTAAAAAGCCCAAACCAGCACAAGCCTCCCTCCTTGTCTCCATGTAGCAGCAGGCCTGTTGCACCAATCCCATACCACAATCTGACCAGGAAACAGTGTCCAAGTCCAAGTGGATGTATGCAGCCAAATTCCCCCAAATCACCCACATCGAAAATGGCAGTCTTCCTTGATAGAGTGCCAAGAACACACTCCTAGTTTTCAATATTTTAAACACACATTATGGGTTTTCCTCTTTTCAAATCAATATGCAATTAATTAATTTCAGCAACTCCCCATCACAAATAAACTCTACTGCAGCCACACTGCTCCTTGAAGGAATCACTCCCACTATATAGGCACCTGTGTCTATACTAGCAATTGAAAACGGCTGGAATGCTTACTTCTGCTAACAACAGCACCTAAATATGATAGGTTGCCAGCTAACTGAGCTTCCTCTTGAAATTTGAGGCAATGCAGCAAAATAATAATTAAAAGTAGACCGATGAAGAAAGTGGTCAATTTGGAGCAAATATTCCAGGATGGAGTATGCCAATCTTTATAGGCAGGTGGTCTCTAAACGCAGGTCCAGGTCAAAATCAGTCTATTAATCTTTGGGAGGGTCACAGTAGATAGTGAAGGGCTATAAATGGAGTTTGTGAACAAATACTGTACATGTGGAACACTGTTAAACTCTCTGTTGTACCACAGCATAAAGTATAGTTCATAAAGGAGCCCAATACTCATCCAGTTGCATCCTTTTAAAAAAAGTAACAAATGAGTATTAGGCAAAAATAAAACCCAAGACCAATTCAGAACTGTAAAATTATCTACATCCCAAAGGCTGTGGTACAATAATGATGATAGCTATCGTACTGAACTCTGAATCATGGCTTTTGGGGTAAAAGAAAAAAGCTGCTTTCTCAAGAAGTCTTTAGTATAAATATTTTAGAGCCACCGCTTCAGTAGTACTGTCTGTTCCATGCTGGAGTATTGATTAGATTTTCGGTTGTGAACCCGAGGCATTTCCTTCCATTCTTAGCAGCCCGTTAAGCTGATCAGAGAACTAAAAAATATAAAACCAAAAAAAAAGGTTTTCCATGAAACAAGGATTGATACCATTGCTGTGTGGCTCCCACCTACACACCAAAAGTAAACTGCAATAAAAATCTTCAGCGTGTGAAGGTACTCATAAATTATACAAGAACGGCGTTAAGATTTTGAGAGGGTTTTTTTTTTAAAAAAGGATGACCTACAGCAGGCATGATGCATAGTGACAGAAATAAAATGCTGGAGAGCTGCTCTTTGTGCTGGGAGCTCATCATCGAGCACCAGAGTAGTTAGCACTCAGAGTACTGTAAATTATCACTAGTCATGGCCATTGATTTTCTGTATATTATTTCTTTGGGATTAGAGGAACAATGGAGCCCTGCTAACACCTCACCAGCAGCTCCACATCCTGTTCATGAAACTGTTTTAATATGTCAGCACCAGCTCCTTTACATTTTTTTTCACCCCTTTTCCCTCAGTCTTGTGTCCATCATTTACAAAGCATCCTTTTGTCCTAGTATTCCAACCCCCCCCCCCCCTTTGCTGTCACATCACGTTTCTAGACACCACGTGTGGATTAGTTTGCAGATGATTTCTATAGGGCAAGTTCAACCTCTCCCATTTGTGAAAGACTCAATTTAATTTGTTCCTACAAACACCAAACCCTCCCTCCTTCTCTCTCCTCCCCCCCCACCCCACCCCCGCCATTTCCACCCCGCCCCACCCCTGTCCAGAGCCCTCGGGTTACTGGCATTATCACAAGTCTTTACAACGTAAGCCAGGAAAGACGATAAGAGCTCGCCCGCAAGGCCAGGCAGACCAGTTTCAACTGGTTCTAAGATAAAAATTGAGCCGTGTTGGTTTTTTCCCCCTCAGCCAAAAGACCCAGGAGCATTAGGTAAAGAAAAAAACTGCTCACTGACTATGACACTTTCATCAAAAGTCTGGACCTAAGCCAATTTCAGCTGTTAATGGACAGCCATCATCAGGCCCCCCCCCCTCATTCCTCTC